>NW_027141724.1:2465000-2467500 GCF_036365525.1 Heterodontus francisci
TGTGTGTCTGTGTGAGTGCGTGTGTGTGTGCATATAAATAAGTCTCCGTGTCTGGGCTGTGGAGTGTGTGTCTGTGTGTGTGTGTCTGTGTGTGTGTGTGTGCACATATATAAGTCTCCGTGTCTGGGCTGTGGTGTTTGTGTGTATTTGTGTGTGCACATATATAAGTCTCAGTGTCTGGGCTGTGGTGTGAGTGTGTGTGTGTGTGTTTGTGAGTGTGTGTTTGTGTGTGTGTGTGTGTGTGTGTGCATATATATAAGTCTCAGTGTCTGTGGTGTGAGTGTGTGTGTGTGTGTGTGTGTGTGCAAATATATTAGTCTCAGTGTCTGGGCTGTGTTGTGTGTGTGTGTGCATATATATAAGTCTCAGTGTCTGGGCTGTGGTGTGAGTGTGTGTGTGTGTGTGTGTGTGTGTGCATATATATGTCTCAGTGTCTGGGCTGTGGTGTGAGTGTGTGTGTGTGTGTGTGCATATATATAAGTCTCAGTGTCTGGGCTGTGGTTTGAGTGTGTGTGTGTGTGTGCATATATATAAGTCTCAGTGTCTGGGCTGTGGTGTGTGTGTGTGTGTGTGCATATATATAAGTCTCAGTGTCTGGGCTGTGGTGTGAGTGTGTGTGTGTGTGTGTGTGTGTGCATATATATAAGTCTCAGTGTCTGGGCTGTGGTGTGTTTGTGTGCGTGTGTGTGCATATATATAAGTCTCAGTGTCTGGGCTGTGGTGTGAGTGTATGTGAGTGTGTGTGCATATATATAAGTCTCAGTGTCTGGGCTGTGGTGTTTGTGTCTGTGTGTGTGTGTCTGTGTGTGTGTGTGTGCATATATATAAGTCTCAGTGTCTGGGCTGTGGTGTGAGTGTGTGTGTGTGCATATATATAAGTCTCAGTGTCTGGGCTGTGGTGTGTGTGTGTGCGTGTGTGTGTGTGTGCATATATATAAGTCTCAGTGTCTGGGCTGTGGTGTGTGTGTCTGTGTGTGTGTGTCTGTGTGTGTGTGTATATATATAAGTCTCAGTGTCTGGGCTGTGGTGTGTGTGTGTGCGTGTGTGTGTGTGTGCATATATATAAGTCTCAGTGTCTGGGCTGTGGTGTGAGTGTGTGTGTGTGTGTGTATGTGTGTGCATATATATAAGTCTCAGTGTCTGGGCTGTGGTGTGTGTGTGTGTGTGCATATATATAAGTCTCAGTGTCAGGGCTGTGGTGTGTGTGTGTGTCTGTGTGTGTGCATATATATAAGTCTCAGTGTCTGGGCTGTGGTGTGTGTGTGTGTGTGTGTGTGTGTGTGTGTGTGTGTGTGTGTGTGTGTGTGTATATAAGTCTCAGTGACTGGTCTGTGGTGTGTGTGTGTGCGTGTGTGTGTGTGTGCATATATATAAGTCTCAGTGTCTGGGCTGTGGTGTGTGTGTGTGTGTGTGTGTGTGTGTGTGTGTGTGTGTGTGTGTGTGTGTGTGTGTGTGTGTGCATATTTATAAGTCTCAGTGACTGGGCTGTGGTGTGTGTGTGTGCGTGTGTGTGTGTGTGCATATATATAAGTCTCAGTGTCAGGGCTGTGGTGTGTGTGTGTGTGTGTGTGTGTGTGTGCATATATATAAGTCTCAGTGTCTGGGCTGTGGTGTGTGTGTGTGTGTGTGTGTGTGTGTGTGTGTGTGTGTGTGTGTGTGTGTGTGTGTGTGTGTGTGTGAGTGCATATATATAAGTCTCAGTGTCTGGGCTGTGGTGTGAGTGTGTGTGTGTGTCTGTGCATATATATATAAGTCTCAGTGTCTGGGCTGTGGTGTGTGTGTGTGTGTGTGTGTGTGTGTGTCTGTCTGTCTGTGTGTGCATATATATAAGTCTCAGTGTCTGGGCTGTGGTGTGTGTGTGTGTGTGTGTGTGTGTGTGTGTGTGTGTGTGTGTCTGTGTGTGTGTGTGCATATATATAAGTCTCAGTGTCTGGGCTGTGGTGTGAGTGTGTGTGTGTGTGTGCATATATATATATAAGTCTCAGTGTCTGGGCTGTGGTGTGTGTGTGTGTGTGAGTGTGTGTGTGTGTGTGTGTGTGTGTGTGTGTGTGTGTGTGTGTGTGTGTGTGTGTGTGTGTGTGTGCATATATATAAGTCTCAGTGTCTGGGCTGTGGTGTGTGTGTGTGTGTGTGTGTGTGTGTGTGTGTGTGTGTGTGTGTGCATATATATAAGTCTCAGTGTCTGGGCTGTGGTGTGTGTGCTGTGTGTGTGTGTCTGTGTGTGTGTGTGTGCATATATATAAGTCTCAGTGTCAGGGCTGTGGTGTGTGTGTCTGTCTGTGTGTGCATATATATAAGTCTCAGTGTCTGGGCTGTGGTGTTTGTGTCTGTGTGTGTGTGTCTGTGTGTGTGTGTGTGCATATATATAAGTCTCAGTGTCTGGGCTGTGGTGTGAGTGTGTGTGTGTGCATATATATAAGTCTCAGTGTCTGGGCTGTGGTGTGTGTGTGTGCGTGTGTGTGTGTGTGCATATATATAAGTCTCAGTGTCTGGGCTGTGG
>NW_027141724.1:2580000-2582500 GCF_036365525.1 Heterodontus francisci
TGTCTGGGTTGTGGTGTTTCTGTGTGTGTGTGTGTGTGTGCATATATATAAGTCTCAGTGTCTGGGCTGTGGTGTGTGTATGTGTGCACATATATAAGTCTCAGTGCCTGTGCTGTGTTGTGAGTGTGTGTGTGTGTGTGCATATATATATGTCTCAGTGTCTGGGCTGTGGTGTGTGTGTGTGCATATATATAAGTCTGTGTCTGGGCTGTGGTGTGTGTGTGTGTGTGTGCATATATAGAAGTCTCAGTGTCTGGGCTGTGGTGTGTGTGTGTGTTTGCGTGTGTGTGTGTGCATATATATAAGTCTCAGTGTCTGGGCCGTGTGTGTGTGTGTGTGTGTGTGTGTGTGTGTGTGTGTGTGTGTGTGTGCATATATATAAGTCTCAGTGACTGGGCTGTGGTGTGTGTGTGTGTGTGTGTGCATAGATATGTCTCAGTGTCTGGGCTGTGGTGTGTGTGTGTGCGCAAATATATAAGTCTCAGTGTCTGGGCTGTGGTGTGTGTGTGTGTGTGTCTGTGTGTCTGTGTGTGAGTGTTTGCATATATTTCAGTCTCAGTGTCTGGCTGTGGTGTGTGTGTGTTTGTGCATATATAGAAGTCTCAGTGTCTGGGATGTGGTGTGTGTGTGTGTGTGTGTGTGTGTGTGTGTGTGTGTGTGTGCATATATTTCAGTCTCAGTGTCTGGCTGTGGTGTGTGTGTGTTTGTGTGTGTGTGCATATATTTCAGTCTCAGTGTCTGGCTGTGGTGTGTGTATGTGTGTGTGTGCGTGTGTGTGTGCATAAAAATAAGTCTCCGTGTCTGGGTTGTGGTGTGTGTGTGTGTGTGTGTGTGTGTGTGTGTGTGTGCATATATATAATTCTCAGTGTCTGGGCTGTGGTGTGTGTGTGTGTGTGCACATATACAAGTCTCAGTGTCTGGGCTGTGGTGTGAGTGCTTGTGTGTGTGCATATATATAAGTCTCCGTGTCTGGGCTGTGGTGTGTGTATGTGTGCACATATATAAGTCTCAGTGCCTGTGCTGTGTTGTGAGTGTGTGTGTGTGTGTGCATATATATATGTCTCAGTGTCTGGGCTGTGGTGTGTGTGTGTGCATATATATAAGTCTGTGTCTGGGCTGTGGTGTGTGTGTGTGTGTGTGCATATATAGAAGTCTCAGTGTCTGGGCTGTGGTGTGTGTGTGTGTTTGCGTGTGTGTGTGTGCATATATATAAGTCTCAGTGTCTGGGCCGTGTGTGTGTGTGTGTGTGTGTGTGTGTGTGTGTGTGTGTGTGTGTGTGCATATATATAAGTCTCAGTGACTGGGCTGTGGTGTGTGTGTGTGTGTGTGTGCATAGATATGTCTCAGTGTCTGGGCTGTGGTGTGTGTGTGTGCGCAAATATATAAGTCTCAGTGTCTGGGCTGTGGTGTGTGTGTGTGTGTGTCTGTGTGTCTGTGTGTGAGTGTTTGCATATATTTCAGTCTCAGTGTCTGGCTGTGGTGTGTGTGTGTTTGTGCATATATAGAAGTCTCAGTGTCTGGGATGTGGTGTGTGTGTGTGTGTGTGTGTGTGTGTGTGTGTGTGTGTGTGCATATATTTCAGTCTCAGTGTCTGGCTGTGGTGTGTGTGTGTTTGTGTGTGTGTGCATATATTTCAGTCTCAGTGTCTGGCTGTGGTGTGTGTATGTGTGTGTGTGCGTGTGTGTGTGCATAAAAATAAGTCTCCGTGTCTGGGTTGTGGTGTGTGTGTGTGTGTGTGTGTGTGTGTGTGTGTGTGCATATATATAATTCTCAGTGTCTGGGCTGTGGTGTGTGTGTGTGTGTGCACATATACAAGTCTCAGTGTCTGGGCTGTGGTGTGAGTGCTTGTGTGTGTGCATATATATAAGTCTCCGTGTCTGGGCTGTGGTGTGTGTGTGTGTGTGTGCACATATATAAGTCTCAGTGTCTGGGCTGTGGTGTGTGTGTGTGTGTGTGTTTGTGTGTGTGTGCATATATATAAGTCTCAGTGTCTGGGCTGTGGTGTGTGTGTGTGTGTGTGTGTGTATATATATAAGTCTCAGTGTCTGGGCTGTGGTGTGTGTGTGTGTGTGCATATTAATAAGTCTCAGTGTCTGGGCTGTGGTGTGTGTGTGCATATTAATAAGTCTCAATGTCTGGGCAGTGGTTTGTGTGTTTGTGTGTGTATGTGTGTGTGTACATATATATAAGTCGCAGTGTCTGGACTGTGGTGTGTGTGTGTGTGTGTGTGTGTGTGTGTATGTGTGTGCATATACATAAGTCTCAGTGTCTGGGCTGTGGTGTGTGTGTGTGTGTGTGTGCACATATATAAGTCTCAGTGTCTGGGCTGTGGTGTGTGTGTGTGTGTGCGTGTGTGTGTGTGTGTGTGCATATATATAAGTCTCAGTGTCTGGGCTGTGGTGTGTGTGTGTGTGTGTGTGTGTGTGTGTGTGCATATATATAAGTCTCAGTGTCTGGGCTGTGGTGTGTGTGTGTGTGTGTGTGTGTGTGTGTGTGTGTG
>NW_027141724.1:4462500-4465000 GCF_036365525.1 Heterodontus francisci
TATATATATGCACGCACACACACCACAGCCCAGACACTGAGAATTATATAATTGCACCCACGCAAACCACAGTCCAGACACTGAGACTTATATATATGCACACACACACACACACACCACAGCCCAGACAGTGAGACATATATATATGCACACACACGCACACAAACACACCAGAGCCCAGACACTGAGACTGACATAATTGCACGCACGCACACACCACAGCCCAGACACTGAGACTTATATATATGCACACACACACACACTCACTCACACTACAGCCCAGACACTGAGACTTCTATATATGCACACACACACACACCACAACCCAGACACTGAGACTTATATAATTGCATGCATGCACACTACAGCCCAGACACTGAGAACTATACATATGCACACACACACACCACAGCCCAGACACTGAGACTTACATATATGCGCACACACACACACACACACACACACACACACACACACACACACACACACACACCACAGCCCAGACACTGAGACTTATATATATGCACACACACACACACACACACACACCACAGCCCAGACACTGAGACTTATTTCATTGAGCACACACACACACACCACAGCCCAGACAATGAGACTTATACATATGCAAAAACATACACACACACACCACAGCCCAGACACTGAGACTTATATATATGCACACACACACACACACACACACACACCACAGCCCAGACACTGAGACTTATATATATGCACACACACACACACCACAGCCCAGACACTGAGACACATATATATGCACAAACACATACACACACACAGACACACACACACAACACACACACACAAACACACACACACACCACAGCCCAGACACTGAGACTTATATATATGCTCACACACACACACACCACAGCCCAGACACTGAGACTTAGATAATTGCACGCACGCACTCACACACACACACACACACCACAGTCCAGACACTGAGACTTATATATATGCACGCACGCACACCACAGCCCAGACACTGATACTTATATAATTGCACGCACGCACACCACAGTCCAGACACTGAGACTTATATATATGCACAAACACATACACACACACACACTCACAGACTCAGACACACACACACACACACACACACCACAGTCCAGACACTGAGACTTATATATATGCACGCACACACACCACAGCCCAGACACTGAGAATTATATAATTGCACCACGCACACCACAGTCCAGACACTGAGACTTATATATATGCACACACACACACACACACCACAGCCCAGACAGTGAGACATATATATATGCACACACGCGCACACAAACACACCACAGCCCAGACACTGAGACTGACATAATTGCACGCACGCACACACCACAGCCCAGACACTGAGACTTATATATATGCACACACACACACACTCACTCACACTACAGCCCAGACAGTGAGACTTCTATATATGCACACACACACACACCACAACCCAGACACTGAGACTTATATAATTGCATGCACGCACACTACAGCCCAGACACTGAGAACTATATATATGCACACACACACACCACAGCCCAGACACTGAGACTTACATATATGCACACACACACACACACACACACACACACACAGCACAGCCCAGACTCTGAGAATTATATATATGCACACACACACACACACCACAGCCCAGACAGTGAGACATATATATATGCACAGACACACACACTCACACACACACACACACACACACACACCACAGCCCAGACACTGAGACTTATATATATGCAGACACACACACCACAGCCCAGACACTGAGACATATATCTCTGCACACACACACACACACACACACACACACACACACACACACACACACACACACACACACACACCACAGCCCAGACTCTGAGAATTATATATATGCACACACACACACACACACACACACACACACAAACACACACACACACACACACACACACACACACACACTCACACCACAGCCCAGACACAGAGAATTATATATATGCACACACACACACACACACACCACAGCCCAGACACTGAGACTTATTTTTATGCACACACACACACACCACAGCCTAGACACAGAGAATTATATATATGCACACACACATACACACACACACACACACACCACAGCCCAGACACTGAGACTTATATATATGCACACACACATACACACACACACACACAACACAGCCCAGACACTGAGACATATATATATATGCACATACACACACACACACTCACACACACCACAGCCCAGACACTGAGACTTATATATATGCACACACACACACACACACACACACACACACCACAGCCCAGACACTGAGCCTTCTATATAGGCACACACACACACACACACACACACACCACAGCACAGACACTGAGGCTTACATATATGTGCATACACACAAACACACACACACACACACACACACACACACACACACCACAGCCCAGACACTGAGACTTA
>NW_027141724.1:4507500-4510000 GCF_036365525.1 Heterodontus francisci
CACACACACACAGCCCAGACACTGAGACTTATATATATGCACACACACACACACACACACACCACAGCCCAGACACTGAGACTTATATATATGCACACACACACACACACACCACAGCCCAGACACTGAGACTTATATATATGCACACACACACACACACACACACACACACACACACACACACACACACACATCACAGCCCATACACTGAGACTTATATATTTACACACACACACACCACAGCCAAGACACTGAGACTTATATATATGCACACACACACACACACACTCACTCCACAGCCCAGACACTGAGACTTATATATATGCACACACGCACGCACACACACACACGCACACCACAGCGCATACACTGAGACTTATATATTTCCACACGCACACACACACCACAGCCAAGACACTGAGACTTGTATATATGCACACACACACACACCGCAGCCCAGACACTGAGACTAATATATATGCACACACACACACACACACACACACACACACACACACATCACAGCCCAGACACAGAGACTTATATATTTCCACACACACACACACACACACACACACACACACACACACACACACACACACACACACACACACACACACACACCACAGCCCAGACACTGAGACTAATATATATGCACACACACACACACACCACAGCCCAGACACTGAGAATTATATATGTGCGCACACACACACACAGAGACGCACACGCACCACAGCCCAGACACTGAGAATTATATATATGCACACACACACACACACACACCACAGCACAGACACTGAGACTAATATATATGCACACACACACACACACACACACACACACACACCGCAGACCAGACACTGAGACTAATATATATGCACACACACACACACACGCTCAGATACCACAGCCCAGACACTGAGAATTATATATGTGCAGACACACACACACACACCACAGCCCAGACACTGAGACTTCTATATATGCACACACAACACACACACGCACCACAGCCCAGACACTGAGACTTATATATATGCACACACACACACACAAACACACCACAGCCCAGACACTGAGACTTCTATATATGCACACACACACACGCACCACAGCCCAGACACTGAGACTAATATATATGCACACACACACACGCACACACACCGCAGCCCAGACACTGAGAATTACATATATGCACACACACACACACCACAGCCCAGACACTGAGATTTATATATATGCACACACACACGCACACACACCACAGCCCAGACACTGAGAATTATGTATGTGCACACACACACACACACACCACAGCCCAGACAATGAGACTTATGTATATGCGCACAGACACACACACACACACACACACACACCACAGCACAGACACTGAGACTAATATATATGCACACACACACACGCACACACCACAGCCCAGACACTGAGACTAATATATATGCACACACACACACACACACACCACAGCCCAGACACTGAGACTAATTTATATGCACACACACACACACACACGCACATACCACAGCCCAGACACTGAGACTAATATATATGCACACACACACACACACACACACACACCACAGCCCAGTCACTGAGACTAATAAATATGCACACACACACACACCACAGCCCAGTCACTGAGACCAATATATATGCACACACACACACACACACCACAGCCCAGACACTGAGACTAATTTATATGCACACACACACACACACGCACATACCACAGCCCAGACACTGAGACTAATATATATGCACACACACACACACACACACACACACACATACACCACAGCCCAGACACTGAGACTAATAAATATGCACACACACACACACACACACACACACACACACACACACACACACACACACACACACCACAGCCCAGACACTGAGACTTATATATATGCACACACACACACAAACACACACACACACACACATCACAGCCCAGACACTGAGACTTATATATATACACACACACACACACACACACACACACACCACAGCCAAGACACTGAGACTTATATATATGCACACACACACACACACACACACACACACACACACACACACACACTCCACAGCCCAGACACTGACTCTAATATATATGCACACACACACACACACACACACACACAAACACACACACACACCACAGCACAGACACTGATTCCTATATATATGCACACACTCATACACACACACAGCGTCACACACACCCACACACACACAAAAACACACACACACACAAACAAACACCACAGCCCAGACACTGACTCTAATATATATGCACATACACACACACACAAACACACACACACACACACACACACCACAGCCCAGACACTGATTCCTATATATATGCACACACACACACACACATACACACACACAACAGCCCAGACACTGATTCCTATATGTATGCACACACACACACCCACACACACACACAAAAACACACACACACACC